>NW_027131103.1:0-21112 GCF_026122565.2 Emydura macquarii macquarii
GCACTGGGGAGCACCAGATAATGGGGGGCTGAATGTTAGGATTGACAGCTATCAATTGCCATGTGGGGGCAGCGAGGAGGGAACCGAGAGCTGGGCTAGCAGAGGGTTGAGAGTTGGGAGTGAGGGGTACCAGCAGAATGGTGGGGCCCAGGGCTGGGCTAGCAGGGGCTATGGATTGGGATTAGAGATCACTGGCACAGCTGTTTAAAGCTCACAACTTGGCCAACCCAGCTGTGGTTTCTCTACTCCCCAACCCAGCTGGCAGGTTATCTCCTTTTACTCCCAGTTCTTTGTTTTCTGAGTCACATCCCGCATCTGCTTGGCTCCCTGCCCAGCCGGGCTCCATATAAAGGACACCAAAACAGGAGGAGGCTCAGCGACTTTCATTCAGCAGAGATCTGGATCCAGCTCTCTGACAGAAGCCCCAGTCCCACGACAAGGTGAGTTGATGACCCAGCTGAGGTCAGGTGCTGAGATGTCTGTAATAATGAGCTTCAGGGTCGGCTCATGTTCACCTGAATTCAAGTGGCTAAACTTGGAGCAGCTGGCAGACACGATTCTTTGTCTCTAGCCCCAGCTCTGGGAGGGGAGCAGGGTCTAGTGGTTAGAGCAGTGGTGGTCTGAGACTCAGGACTTCTGCTAATAGGAAAGCCTGTGCCACCTAGTTACTAACTAGAGAATAAGGATATTACTGGGTAAGGCTCCTTCACTGGTAACAGATCCTGCAGACCCGCAGAGAATTATACCTGGAGCCTAACGAATTGGGAAAGATGGGTTACACCCAGAGCCCTACGGACTGGGAATGGGTGACCTGAGCTCTAGAGTGTGAATTGGGTAGGGGTAGGTGCCTTTCCTCCGGAGCCCTACGGATTGTGAAAGGGTGGGGGGCCTTAACCAGGTTAAGCCTTGAGCCCTACGGCTTGGGGTGAATGTGGGTGTCCTAGTGTGCGGGTAACAATTCGAGCAGTAGTGGAATCGGCTGACCCCACTATGGCTCCTCTGAGAACTGGAGAAGGAGTTTCCACCCATTTAGATCTTACCTCTGAGCCGCAGAATTTCAAAATGCAAAGCGGGTGAGAGGGTTGGGTCAGTTCTCAGGGAGAGGGAGGCTACGGCTGGCTGCTCATTTGAAAGCGTCTCTTTGAAGGGCAGTACAATAAGGAGGCTGGGTTGAGAGAACACAATCCCCAGAATGCGGCATTCAGTGTCCTATGCTGTGCAAAGCTGGCGTGACCGTCCGACTAGTGCAACTTGGGTCTCCTGCAGGATACTTATAATCCATTGGAACCAAGCACACGAACTGCTACTCCTGGAGAACTTTGGCTGGGATTTGGAAAGGGGCCTAAGGGAGTTAGGGGATCTCTTCTGGGATTTGGGCATCTTACTCTGAGAAGCCCCTTTCAAAATCCCAGCTCAGCTCCCCCATCTGGCACTCATAAACATCTGGGGATCAGCTTTAAGACAGATGGTAGCACATGCTGAAAGATGGGTTACAAACAGGTTCTGAGTGTGGGGGTGTCTCCGGGGATTAGGTTTTTTTGGGGGGGAATCCATTGTCTAACCAATGGGGAAATTTGAGACCATTCCTTGTCTTTCTGCATCTCTTCCGTGCCCATTTTCACAAGAAGCCGTGCAGAGCTGGGGTGTTCACACTCTGAACCACCCTGGGTGAATGTCCTCCTACCAAAAAAATTCATAGATTTATACATTTTAAAGCCAAAAATGTCCTTCGATCATTTAGTCAGACTTTCTGTATAACACAGGCCAGAGAATTTCACCCAGTTCCCTCTGTACTGAGCCCAATCATTTGTGTTTGCTAAAGTATCTTCCACAAAAGTATCTAGTTTGGATTGGAAGCCATCCAGAGATGGAGAAGGTGGAGTTTTTCCCCTTTTCATTTCTTCCAATGATTACTCATCCGCACCATTAAAAACTGGTGCCTTATTTCTAATTTGAATGAGCTAGCTTTAATTTTCCAGCCGTTGCTTCTTTCTCTGCCTTAATCCACGTGATTAAAGAGACATTGAGTATCCAATGTTTTCTCCCTATGAATGTTCTTATACACTGTCATCAAGTCACCTCTATGTTTTCTTGCAGATCAATTAACAGATTGAGCTCTTTAATTCTCTCACTGTCAGACATTATCTTCAGCCCTTCAACCACTTTTGTGGCTCTTTTAGAATCATAGATTAGGATTGGAAGGGACCACAGGAGGTCACCTAGTCCAGGCCCCTGCTCAAAGCAGCACTTCCTTTCTGCACCTCTGATTTATCAACATCCTTTTCGAAGGTGGACCCAGAACTGCAGGCAGTATTTGCAGCATGCCAGGATCAGTCCCACCAATGCCATACATGAGGGCAAAGTCACCTCCCTGCTCCTACAGTCTAAACTATGGCTAGAGTGAAACAACCGCAGAAGGAAAGAGAAAAAGAGGGTTTAAAATTGATCCATCTTCTATTTATCTGCCATGTAAAGACATCCAGCTTTGCTGTTTCCCAAGAAAGAGCTGAGGACAAAACAAAACAAAACAAAAGGTTGAATATAGAGTTGTAGCTGTGTATGTCCCAGGATATTAGAGAGAAAAGGTGTGCAAGATCATATATTTTACTGGACCAGTTTACGTAGGGGAGAGAGACGAGCTTTCAAGCTTACACAGAGCTAGTTTTCAAGTCTTGAAGTTTCTCTATCTCACGTACAGAGATTGGTGCAATAAAAGATATTATCACACCTACTTTGTCATTCAAAATAATAGTCGGCTGTCAGAGTCAAGTTCTCATGCTTTGCATAACATAAAACAAATCAACCATTGACTCCTTATCAGTCCTAAGTGTGTTACATTGAGTACATTGCAGGTGTGTAAAAAGAGATTTCAAAGTGCACTGATACCATGGGCTTGAGTGAGGTATAAAAGAGCAGACATGACACTGTAGCTAAAAGAGATAACACGATCCTCAGATATATAAGCAGGGGTATATCAGTGATGAGAAGGCAGATGACTTAACCCATGTATAGGGTATTGGTGGCACAGTTCCAATATCCCCATTTGAAAAAGGATGTTACCAAATAGGAAAAACTGCTCTAGCGATGATTTGTGGTCTGGAAAAAACTGCCTTAGAGTTTAAGGAAGATCACACTATTTAGTTTATGCAAGATGAAGTTGGCAGATGTCTTGATCGTGATCTCTGGCAGACTATCTGGGGGGATCACTTCAAACAATCAGACAGCCTTCTAACGTGATAGCAAAAGCACAGAATGAGACCCAGTGGCTGGAAGCTGAAGCTAGGCTGATTCAGACAGGAAATAAAGTGGACATTTTTAAGGGAGGGTAACTAAACCTGGGGATAACTCAGATAGCGATCGGGTGCATTCCCCATCACTGGGGTCTCTAAAGGACGCTGCTGTCTTTCAAAAAGATCTCATGGGGCTGTACTCTGCAGCAGTTCACACAATATGATCATAATAGGCTCCTACGGGCCTTAAAGTCGACCAAGTCATCGAAAAGCCAAAAGCTTCATCTTTAAATACTAACAAATCAATTTGGAGTCACTCATGTGGCTCACCAACTACAGCCCTTAGTGCCCATTATACAGTATATCCGCCCCTTCCCTGCCCCCACCCTCTGCCACCCCGTGTACATTATATAGTATAGCTGCCCCGTCCCCTTCTCCACCACCGCCCTTTGCCACCCCAGTGCCCATTATACAGTATAGCTGCCCCTTCCCTGCCCCCACCCTCTGCCACCCCAGTGCCCATTATACAGTATAGCTGCCTCTTCCCCACCCCCACCCTCTGCCACCTCAGTGTCCATTATATAGTATATAGTATAGCCGCCCCGTCCCCTTCTCCACCCCCGCCCTTTGCCACCCCAGTGCCCATTATACAGTATAGCTGCCCCTTCCCTGCCCCCACCCTCTGCCACCCCAGTGCCCATTATACAGTACAGCCGCCCCTTCCCCACCCCCACCCTCTGCCACCCCAGTTCCCATTATACAGTATAGCCGCCCTTTCCCCACCCCCACCCTCTGCCACCCCTGTGCCCATTATACAGTATAGCTGCCTCCACCCCACCTTCTGCTGCCCATATGGGCATAATGGTGTATAGGTGCCCTCTTTTGGGATTTTTGAGTATTAACACACTAATAACAAGGGAAATCTATTTTATCTTGATCTAGAAGTAACATGCATCTCTGTATTAATTCTTTTAGGTCAATACTCTTTGTCTGGTCAGCGTGCCTTGTGAATCAATTCTCCCAGGAGTGACTCTGCTAGGCTTGTCCACCCTTTGTCATTAATATCCTTGGGATCTGTTCACACTCTCCAGGGGCTAGACACCCACACCCGGAGACACAATCACTTCTGTTCAGAAAGTTAAGCAGAGCAAACTATGGGTGTGGAGACAGGGCTGACCAGAGTGCAATGCTGGGCTGGAGTTGTCAACGGAATGATGGGGAATTACTATGGGATTTGGGCCCTTAGCTTCCTGGAATGCTTCCAAGAGCCTCGCAAGAGACCAATTTCCATAAAAACTGTTAACCAATTCTATAACCAATTCCATAAAAACTGACGGCTGTCTGGGTTCCAGTGATGATTCCCTCTGCCAACTTTTCTCAGGGTGGGGTGGGAATGGCCAGCTATACTATACAATGGGCACTGGTAACACATTCCAGTGCTTCAACACGCTCCTAGTCAAAAAAATGTTCCTAATATCTAACCTGGACTTCCCCCACTGCAACTTGAGACCGTTGCTCCTTGTTCTCTCATCTACTACCACTGAGAACAGCCTCACTCCATCCTCCCTGGAACCCCCTTTCAGGTAGTTGAAGGCCGCTATCAAATCCACCCTCATTCTTCTCCTCTGCAGACTAAACAAGTCTGGATCCCTCACCCTCTTCTGATAAGTCTTGTGTTCCAGCCCCCTAATCATTTTTGTTCCCTTCCGCTGGACTCTCCAATTTTTCAACATCTGGTAGTGGGGGGCCCAAAACTGGACACAATACTCCAAATGGGGCCTTTACAGTGCCGAATAGAGGGGGATAATTGTAGGGAGGTCGGAGCTTGGTAATATTTTCAAATCTGGCCACTCAGTGTGTGAGTGCCCCCAGATAACTCTGGGCTTACTTTTTAGAAGAACCAAACACCCCAATCTCCATTTAATGTCACTGGGGCAGTGAGTGCAAATATCCCCCAAAAAGGAGGCCCAAAGGGCCCCAAAATGGGCATCTGAACTCAGTCGCATATTTGAAAAAGTTGGCTTTAATGTTGCGGAGACTTTGGGTGTCCTAAAATGTAAGTGACTAGAGAAGGGCAAAATATGGTTCCTCATGACGTGATATAGTTTAATCCTGCTCTTCCCAACCCAAATCCTTTTGCCCCAGGCATCATTCTAGGGTAGGCGGCCAGTTCATAAGCTGTTACGGATAACAATGATTCTGCAACAGTAAGAAATGCAACCATCTTGCTTAGGATGTTAGTTAAAATGGAATCAAAGCCTTTTATCTGGTAACTTACCTCCTTTTCTGAAAGGAAATTTTGCTAAACAGACTCAGAAGAGCCCTGATCCAGGAGGAGCTACTGGTTCGACGGCGCTGAAGAACAATCCTTGTACATCTCCCGGAGAATTAGAGCCAAGACAAAGGCCACATGAGGCCCAGCTTGACAAAGCCCTGCCTAGGATGATACATTCGAGGTTGATCCTGCTTTGAGCAGAGGGCTGGACTAGATGACCTCCTGAGGTCCCTTCCAACCCTCATCTTCTATGATTCTCTGAGCCCTTTTTCTTCCCAGGTGTCATTTCCCTGATATGAATTATTTTAAATACTTTCTTTTGTAAAAAAAGAGAAAAATTCCTAGCCAACAAAGGTGACATATAGAAAAACTTGGGAACACGTCTGTTCATTAGAAAGCAGATGAGGAGAGGAAGCATAGTCCTTTGTTCAAGACCCTAGATTGAGGCTCAGAAGTTCTAGGCCCCATGGCTGACCACCACAGACTCACTGTGTCACCTTGGGCAAATCGCCCAGGCTGAGATTATTAAATGGCCTAAGGGGTTTGGATGCCTCGTTCCCATTCCAGTGAATGGGAATTGGGCATCCAGTTCCCTCAGGCGGCTTTGAAAAAGTTCAGCCTTGATGCCATTGGCCAAGATTTTCCAGATAACAAGAGAGTTTGGGTGTGTGACTCGAGGACCCTCAAAGGGACGTGATTTTCAGAGGGTGAGTGCTCAGCATTTACTGAACACCAGTTCCCTTGAAGGTGCCTCAAGTAAGCCACCCAAAGACACTTGTCACTTTGGAAATCTTGCCCCCTGCACCTCAGTTCTCTATCTGTAAAATGGGCCAAATAATCTTTCCTTTCTCTGTCCTGCTGTGACCCGGCACGCTTCTGGGCGCAGGACAAACCACTAACAAGGCCCCAGTCAGGAATAAAGAAACAAAAGGGGGGGGTTTTATTTGGCTGGCCCCCCTCTTCGGGCTGGGCACCAGCAGTCCCCACAACCGGAGACGAGTCACCAGCAGCAAATCAGAACGACAGTGCCACATCGGGCGTGCCTTCCTTCCAGGGGGCCTGGCCAGCACCAGCCTCTGGCCCCAGCCAGACCTTCTCGCCAAAGGAGAACCGGAAATCTGCTCTCCTTCCCCGTCAGCTCCTAGCTGAGCAGGTTCTGCCCTTTTATCCTCTCCCTCCAAGCCTGACGTCCATTGCAGGGAGGACAGAGCCCACAGGAGCTCGCGGACCCTTTCCTGCTCGCTGTGGGGTTTGTACACCCCACCATGCTGGTTTATGTAGATTGTAATCTCTGGGCCGGGGCCCTCTCTTACTATGGGTATGTAAATCACCTTGAAGAATCGGGCCCTGATCCCAGCTGCGGCCTCTACGTGCTGCTGCAATACAAATAATTAATAGGACAAAACAATTTTTTCTTCCAGGGCCGATCGCCATGTCTTCCATATTGCCCAAGAGCAAAGCTCCGGGGGTCGATTTCTGTGGGGTGAACAATTATTACTACATCGTCCGCTCGGACCTGGGCTGCTACATGAGGTCCACCAATTTCAACCAAGGGAAAGATCTGATCGTGTACAGTCTGCACCCCTCCTGCCAGGGCGGGGAGCACTACCTTGCCCACGAGGACGACCTCTTCTACATCATCAAAGGATGGGCCTATCGCCGGGTATCCAACATGAACAAGGATACGGATGCCGTGGTTTTCAATCTCCACCCCAACTGCCAGGGAGGAGACCACTATCTCTCCGCCTTTGGATCCTTCTACATCATCTTCCAGAGCAAGGGGGTCTACCGCAGGGTCACCAACATGAACACCGACTCGGGCGCTGTTGAGTACAGCCTCCACCCATCCTGCCGAGACGGCCTCTATTATTGGGGCATCGCAGGCTAGTACTACTTCATGAAGCCCCACGACGAATGGGGCATCCAGTATTACAAATGCACCAATTTCAACAAAAACCTGGATGGTGTAACTTATTCCTTCCACCCTGACGTGGTTAACTTCCTTCCTGGTGGGTTGGCCATCACCCATGGATCAGCTTTTGGCACCTGGGAGGCCATCAAGACCATCTCCAATGATTCCGACACGCCCATCACCTGGAACAAGAAGATCACCAGGAAGGTGGGCTACACCAAGGAGAAGATGAGCAGCGTGGAGCACAACTGGAACGTGAGCATCTCGGCGTCATACCAGACAGGAATCCTCACCGAAGCGATTGCCAAGTTCCAGTTCTCCCTCACGGCTGAGTACGGCGGGAAAAGCGTCAAGACGGAGCAGGAGAACTGGAGCAAAGCCACCGAGGAGGAAGAGTCCGTCAGCCTCACCCTGCAGCCCAACGAGAAGATCTACGTTTGGCAGTACCAGCTGGGCCTGGGCAAGGAAAGCGTCTTGTTCTGCCGTGACATGAAGTTTGATGACAGTCCCATCCCACCTACTGATGTCCCCTTGCCGCCTTCTAACCAGTGATCTAAAAGGGGGAGCCTCCTGGAATACCTCAGGGCCTATTCCTTGCTTTGCGGTACTGCTAAGAATTTGGACTGTCCAGGCTGAGCACAGGGGCATATTTAGGGTTAGTGCTTTATTGTAGTCATACAGGGCTTGCGGTACAGTATGCTTAGTGAGGCCCAGTCTGCCCCCAGGGACAGCAGCTAGGATCTTCACATACAAAGATACAACTCTCTGATCTACAATGTAACCTTCCAGACAGCCGCTTGCTTTAACGGGTTTGTAGCTAACGTGGCTGGATAATCATTTCCTGGTCCAGGATAGACAGAAGTTTTTGCAGGGTTTTATGACAACCAGTATAACAAAAAATCAATACTGCAACAGCAACAGCCAGCTGATCTGTAACAGTAGCACAACTGCTGTCTGGGTGGTGTATCCCAGCTGGGACTGGTTGTACCAGTGTTTGATCAGTCCTTTCTTGTTACACTCTCCTGTCACATGGGCCAAGAAGTTTCTCAGTGAGTTTGCAGGGCTGCAATTACATCTATGCAGCCTGAGATTTTAGGGACAGGTCAGGTGCCTAACTCCCTTAGGCTCCATTGAAAATCCCCGACATAATATATATAAGCTTGGCAGAATTCAATTTTTATTCTTTTATCATTATGATAGATAATATCAATGTTGATTTTTAAGCATTTATTTTTAGGTTTTTATCAATTTAAATTTTCATAGTTGCAGGAAATTATCAGACAAGGGTGCAGGGGATCAGACAATTATTTAATAACAGTAGATGAGATTAAAAAGTGAATGCTATATAACCATTAAAACACAAACAGGCAACATCATATGTCAAAATATCAAGGGAATAAATCAAATTCGAATTAGTTCTCAAGCAGCATTTTTATTACACTGGCGATCTGTGAATTTCTATTATTGTTGAGGGAAGCCTTTTTTCATCAGTTTGCATATACCGTGAGATCGACGTTTACTAACATTTACTGATAAAAATCTAAGCCTTCCAAGCCTAAATATCTAGCTCTGAGATTGGGAGGTGATCATCCACAGCAGGCAATGGCGGAAGGGCCCACATTTTGAAGTCTCCAGTGATCTGCACAAATCACACAGTGAAAAAGAAAAAGGGCTGTGACCCAAAGGAAATAACAACCATGTTGGAATTTTTCTTACTTTCAAATACCATCCAAATTCCTTCATGGTCTTTGAAATGGTTTAAAACCCTTATTTAGGACCTGGGCCTCCGAGTATTTTATAAGTCATGTAGGACTGTGTGTAGTTTTAGTTTGTGCTCAGTCACTAAATTGCTACTTTAACCTAGGAAATTGCTCAGTCAATTTTCACGAGGGACGATTCTTGCTTATAGTTTCCTGCCAAATAATCCAGCTATAGACATGACCTTACGTGAGGCTTTCAATAAAGTTACTCGTGCTCTTGTTTGTGTGAACATTACTTAGCGGCTGAGTGTGTGCAAGGGGTGGGAGGTGGGACTCGAGCATTCCCAGCTGGCTGCATAAATTGCATTCCTAAAAACTTGACAGTATTGGCAGCACATGTAGCAAATCTCTTTACTAACCATATAGAAATGAGGCCAGTGCGATAGACATTCTCCCCGCCTCCCAGTTCGCTTTAGAACCCAGGGTATCTGAGGCATGGAATAGGGAAGCCTTTCACCAATCCAATTCCAAATCCAGATCCAATTCCAGATCAGTGTGAATGGCTCCCTCAGAGACGTTGCCCAACAGGCTACTGGGCCTTTTACCTCAAGAATCCCAAGTGAAATTCAGCCCCAGCTGAGGACTGGCCGGCTCCAGGGTGTGTATGTATCAAGGAACATCTCGTTTAGGACACCAGTTCCCATCCAACACAGCGGTAGCCAGCTTGGCTAGTTCAGAAGGGACTGAGGAATGACATGGGGAGCTGTTGCTCTCTTTGGTCCGAGCAGTTAACCAACATTGTAAATATGGCCTCCGGTGCATTGAAATGAATGGGGCGGTTCACACCTACAGCTACTGTTTCAGGTCCTCTGCAAATTCAAGCAGACCTCACTGCATCAGCCATTCTCAGTTCACATTTGGAAGGTTTCTTTTTCTACCACAACAGCCACAGATTTTTTTTGTCCCCCTTAAATGAAATCTGAGATTCTGGAGAACACCCAAGGAGACTGTTGGTTCCTCTATGACTACTTTTTCCTACCCCCAGCATGGTTTCAAGGCCTACTCTTGGAGAAATGCCATTCTAGGGCAAATATGCCAATCTAGCCTCTGTTCCCTCTATGGACCCTTACCCTACAGCAAAGGGATTGTCTTCATTATCTGTTAGCAGTATAGGCACCAGAGCACACAGTATGAGTTAACATGGAGTTAAGTCTGATTGAGTCACTTCATAAAACCCACACAAATATAAAAATAATTCTTGGGATAGAGATATTTCTTAAAATGGAATGTACACTTTTTCTCCCTGAGGTATGTTTCAATCAATACTCTAGCAAATAATTAACAAACAAGCAGAAAAACGTTGTCTGTAGACCCATTGCCTTGCTCTACACATATAAAAATATTTCACAAAGCATCATCAAATCACAGTGTACTCATACTTCACTACAGATCATATATCACAATCCACTTCTCCCCCCGTCCCTTTATATCTTGGTCCTGCTTTGAGCAGGGGGTTGGACTAGATGACCTCCTGAGGTCCCTTCCAACCCTCATCTTCTAGGATTCTGGGATAACCTGGAGACCAGCCAGTGGCATAACCTCCCCGAGGAGACCATCCTGACAACTCTCCTGTAGGCCTTGCTCACCTCCTGGTTCCTCAGGCTGTAGACCAGGGGGTTAAGGAGTGGGGTGAATGCTGTGTAGAGCAGAGAGAGTGACTTGCTGGAGTTCAACCCTGTGCTGGCCCAGGGTGACATGTACACAGCCACCAGTGTCCCGTAGAACAGGGTCACCACGGTGAGGTGGGAGGAGCAGGTGGAGAAGGTTTTGCGCCTCCCCGGGGCAGAGGGGACTCTCAGCACGGCCCAGGAAGAACGTGGCCTTCTGGACCCCGGCGGTGTCGGTGCAGAAGAGCCCTAGGAGGGGCTGGTAATCGCAGAAGTAGTGATCTATCTCACGGGGGACCGCAGAAGCTCAAGGCTGTGAGCGAGAGTGACACCATCCCCATAAACAGGAGTCCGCCCACCCAGGACCCCGCCACCAGCTGCCCGCAGACCCTGCTGTCCATAAGGGAAGCGGAGCAGAGTGGGTGGCACACAGCCAAATAGCGGTCATAAGACATGGCTGCCAAAAGGAAGCACTCCACCGTGGCCAGGGCGCCGAAGAGATAGAGGTGCATGATGCAGCCACCCAGAGATATCGCCACAGCACCTGTCTGGAGACCAGTGAGCATCATGGGGGAGATGTTGGATGTGGAGATCATCTCCAGGCAGGACAGGCTGGAGAGGAAGAAATACATGGGGGTGGGGAGATGGGGGTCCAGTGCCACCAGCACCACCAGGAGGAGGTTGACGGCCATGGATATGATATAGACGGCTAAGATTCCAATAAAGAAAAGGATCCACAGTTCCTTGAGGTCCCCAAATCCCAACATGAGGATGTGGGAGATGATGGTGAGGTTTCCACTGCCTGTCTTCTTCATAGGGAGGGTCTGGGGGAAAAAGAACCATCAGATAATCATGAGACAATGAAAAAAATGATCCATAAAACCTATAGCTATGTGGTCTTGCGGGAAGTAGTGCTGTCTAGTGGTTAGAGCAGTGAAGGACGGAATGGGGACTAGTGATTAAAGCAATGGGGGCCAGGAGTCAGGACTCCTGAGTTCTATCTCACAACTGGAAAGGCAGTGGTGTATAGTAAAATAGAGCAAAAATATTGGCCCTCCACACCCATTGTGAATAAAAGGAAGTATCTTGAAGCTGTGCTTCATTTATTTCTCTTCCTTCAACAGCATGATTTGGCCAAAACTCAGCATTTCTATTCCATGGGGAAATCCCGGTAACTTGAAATTGCCTTTCATCCCAAACTGAAACAAAAAATCAAAATCTCAAGGATCATGAAAAGTTTCATTTGGGAGACATTGAAAGAACCTTCTCAAAATGTTGAGGTGCTTTGTTGTGATGGCACTGGAGCACTTCCTTTTGCCTTTACCCTTTCTATTCACTTCTACTCTAGCCTATTAGAGCTGAGATGATAGTCGAATCGAAGTTCTTTGAAGTTACTGAAATAAAATGTCACACTCATTTTTCACCAAAAATTTGACAACATTGATATTTTCCCATGAAAAGTTACATTTTGTTGAATCAGCAAACAGAGAGAAAACTGATCCTTCAGCAAATTGTGGACCAACTCCAGTTTTTCAACCTTTTCTGTGAACCCTATGGATTCAGGACAGAGTGGATAATAACGGATGACAGGTAGTACTGTGTTAAGTGCCAGGATCAGGCCTCCTCCTTCTTTATGGGTAGTAGGCAGCTGAATTTGATTTTTGCCTTTGCCTCTGACTTACTGGTGACCTTGAGTGCGTCCCTTAACCTCTCTGTGTCTCACTTTTGTTATTTAATACGTAGAAGCCATAGTGATGAACCAAGTCCTTTCCCTTGATAGCTTATAATCTGAAGAACCTTCACAGGGCATAAGATCAGACTCCAAAAGGGGATAATCTTTAGCAATACAATGGAAACAATAGCACTCTTCCCTCTCAAAAGTGGGACTGGGAGGGTTTAATCAATTATCACCTACACAGTGTCAGGAATCAATGATAGAAGTCAGAGATTTTTGTAAGGAATCTCATTTATTTACAGACAATGTGCACAAGGTCCAGTTTTCAGTAGGAACAACAGCAGATGCTATCCTTTCTCAGCAGTCCAAGTCTGCCTTTCCATTGAGTTCTGTTCCCAAAAGCAGATTTAACCTGTGCTTCTCTTGTGTTCTTCCTCTCATGTGCACATATTCAGAGCTACAGCCAACCAACCAACCAACCAACCCTGTAGCCTCTGTGTCTGGACGTAAAATAAGTTCTCAGCAGCTGCCATGCATAGAACGACTGATTCCTAGAAACATAAAGGAGCAGCACCCAGAGAGCAATGTAATGATGGCAACTGTGGCGGATCAAGACTGATAGGAGCTCATCCAAACAAAGTCCACACTCAATCCCAGTCTTCACACGATTCCTGATCCCGTTCCCTGAGAGTAGTGCTCCCACAGGCTGATTGGCAGACCTCAGCAGGCGCCCTCCATTGATCATTGGATCCCAGATAGCTGGGTCCATGGAAAATCTTTGAACTCCAGAGCCATGGATCATTGGTTAATCCCACTTTGGTCACACAGCCATATACAATAAAGCCCCGACGTCTCTTTTAAGGACCAAGGACCCCACCCACAGGTCCCCAAGGGATGGGGAGGATTCTCCATCACTTGAAATCTTGTTGAGAGACTTCCTAAAGGATAGGCCATTGCTGAAACATGAATGATTGGATGGGACACAGGAACCAGTGGGTGGAGTTCTCTGGACAGAAGGTGATGATGATCTAAAAGGATAAGGACAAGTGCAGAGTCCTGCATTTATGACGGAAGAGTCCCATGCACAGCTATAGACTGGGGACCGATGGGCTAGGCAGCAGTTCTGCAGAAAAGTACCTGGGAGTTAAAATGGACAAGAAGCTGGATATGGATCAACAGTGTGTATTAATTGCCAAAAAGGCTAACAGCATATTGGGCTGCATTAGTAGGAGCATTGCCAGCAGACCGAGGGGAGTGATTATTCCCCTCTATTCAGCATTGGTGAGGCCGCATTTGGAGTATTGTGTCCAGTTTTGGGCCCCTCATTACAGGAAGGATGTGGATGAATTGGAAAGAGTCCAGTGGAGTGCATCAAAAATGATAAGGGGGCTGGAGCACATGACTTCTGAAGAGAGGCTGAGGGAATTAGGCTTGTTTAATCTGCAGAAGAGAAGAATGAGGGGGGATTTGATAGCAGCCTTGAACTACCTGAAAGGGGGTTCTAGGGAGGATAGAGCTAGGCTGTTCTCAGTGGTGGCAGATGACAGAACAAGGAGCAATGGTTTCAAGTTGCAGTGTGGGAGGTCTGGGTTGGACATTAGGAAAAAACCTTTCCCCTAGGATGCTGGTGAAGCACTGGAAAGGGTTACCTAGGGAAGTGCTAGAATCTCCATCCTTAGAGGTTTTTAAGCTGCAGCTTGACAAAGTCCTGGCTGGGATGTTTTGGTTGGGGTTGGTCCTGCTTTGAGCAGGGGGTTGGACTAGCTGAACTCCTGAGGTACCTTCCAACCCTCATCTTCTATGATTCTATGAAATGGTAGCACATTCTGCACTGACATCTCTCAGCCCTGATTTTCCCAAAGGAATGTACAGTTCTGTTGGCCCTGAACCCTCTTACAGCCATTTGACATCTGAAACTTGTGCCATGTGTGCCAGGTCTCCTATGACACTGGGCATCTTGTTCCCTCTGGCAGAAATAAACCTGTCAGGAGAAGAGCTGGCTGTACAGTGCTTGGCACACTGTGGTCTCTAGGTGATGATATTGTAATAAGAAAGTCTTGAAGAAGGATGGATATGTAAATGTCCTTTAGCTTTTGAGTCTAGTCTAGTGTCAGCCCCTTATTCAGTATTTGCACAGCAGTATTGTCTTGACAGCTTCTTACTGCACTATGAATAAATCAGTCTGAATGTGGGGCAGTCACACAGGGCCAGCCTAACTAAACCAGCAGTGCTTTACTGGCTTGTGCATTGCCTGGATATTTAAATGGCCTGAAGTTAGTGATAGTGCAGGTCAGCTCCTCAGCTGGCATGGATCAAGAGAAGGACACTAATTGACACTAGCTGAGGATCTGAGCCCTTGCTGCATGAGGTCCAACCTCAGTACATAATTAGATGTGTTTTTATAGTCTTCTAGGTTAGTGACTCACAGATTTGCCTGCAGGGGCACTGGAGTGTTGGGAGGCAAAACTGATTCTTGAGATGCTGTTGCTCATTCCTTTATAAAGTTACCCCAGAATAAAGACGATGGGGAACCACCAGTCTAACAATGGAAGAACCACTCCTTTGGATGGTTACATCCAGACTCTCAGCTGGCGAAAGGTTCCATAGATCCACTGACTTCATAGACTCATAGACGCTAAGGTCAGAAGGTCCCAATATGATCATCTAGTCTGACCTCCTGAACAACGCAGGCAACAGAACTTCACCCACCCACTCCTGTAATAGACCCTGGCCTATGACACAGTTATTAAAGTCCTCAGCTCATGGTTTAAAGACTTTAAGGTACAAAGAATCCACCAGCAAGTGAGCCGTGCCCCATGCTACAGAGGAAGGTGAAAAAACTCCAGAGTCTTTGCCAATTTGCCTGGGGGAAAATTCCTTCCTGACCCCAAATATGGTGTTCAGTTAAACCCTGAGCATGAGGGCAAGACTCACCAGCCAGACACCCACAAACAAATTCTCTGTAATAACTCAGAACCAGTCCCATCTAACATCCCATCACAGGCCATTGGCATATCTACCACCAGTAGTCAAAGATCAGTCAATTGCCAGACTAGGCTGTCCCATCATACCATCCCCTCCATAAACTTATCAAGATCAGTTTTGAAGCCAGATAGATTTTTTTGCCCCCATTGCTCCCCTTGGGAGGCTGTTCCAGAACTTCATTCCTCTGATGGTTAGACACCTGCATCTAATTTCAAGTCTAAACTTCCTGATGGACAGTTTATATCCATTAGTTCTTGTGTCCACATTGGTGCTGAACTTAAATAATTCCTCTCCTTCCCTGGTATTTATCCCTCTGATGTAGAGAGCAATCATGTCTGTCCTCAACCTTCTTTTGAAGAGGCTAAAGAAGCCAAGCTCTTTGAGTCTCCTCTCATAAGGCAGGTTTTCCATTCCTCGGATCATCCTAGTAGCCCTTCTCTGCACTGCTTCCAGTTTGAATTCATCTTTCTTAAACATGAGGGACCAGAACTGCACACAGTATTCCAGGTGAGGTCTCATCAGCACCTTGTATAATGGTACTAACACCTCCCTATCTCCACTGGAAATATCTCGTCTGATGCATTCAAGGACCAAATTAGCTTGTTTAATGGCCACATCACATTGGTGGCTCATAGTCATCCTGTGATCAACCAATACGTCATCTGAGCTGCCTATTTACGTCACTTGAGGATCACTCTCCATTGATTCAAACAGAGCTACGCACATTTACACCAACTCAAAATCTTCCCCATTGACATCAATGGCGCTAACCTGATTTACATCAGATGGGGATCTGAACCAACCACTCTTTAGTGATATAGCAAACTGCTTTTCGGATCACACAACATATATGTCAACTAACATGACCTCAAACATTTTGTTCTTCCCCCACTGCAGCAATTTTAATGCAGTGTCATCACGGCAGTTGATTCGCCAATTTCTTTTAACATCTCCTGGGTTTTACATCATGAAAAGTGAATGTAGAGTGGCTGTCCGAAGCCATAACTAGCATGAGGAGGAAATAGAGATCTGACAGAGTTGCTCAACCATTCTGAACTCATTTTCCACAAATAGAAATGACAACACAAGGTGCGAAACCATGAAAAACCCTAGGTTCATCTACTAGGGATTACATAGAAGCAGAGGGTTAGGGATGCACATGGTGCTACTATACGATATCATCATCCCTAGGACACAGCACAGGGTGAGAGGCGGGGAAGGGGTGTGTAACAGAGCAGAGGATGGTGAACTCCTCACCTGCCTCTGTTGGCCATGACCTAATGGCCTCCGGCAGAGCAGGTAACAGCTGCGGCCTTGATTAGGCTGAGTCAGAACCCTGGCCTAACAAGGGAAAAGGGAACAGATGGTGACTCGGCTCAGGGAGATAAATAGGCCAGTGCCAGAGGCCAAAAGGGGCATGGCCAACCGAGGCTGTGAAGGAAAAAGAAGATGGGGTCTGTTTTTCTGATGAGAACTGATTTTTAGAAATGGCTGCAAAAGCCTGAGATGGAAAGTGCCTTTCTAGCAGAAGTTTAAATCTTAGAATGTTAAGGGTTAACAAGATAGTTATGGAACCTAGACGCCAACTGGGATGGAATGCAGAGAAAGACCTTGTAACTTAGATAAGGAAAGTTGAAAATGCTGTGCTGGGAAAATTCCTGGATGGGTAGTTTTTTTAGTGTGTATGACCATGGAAGCTGTGACGTATAAAGATTTGTGTGGAACTATATAAGCTTTTAGAATTTAGTTTTAAGCTGTCACCCCTTATATTTGAAGGGACTACCTTTTTTACGTAAAGAATAAAATCTGACTTTGCTAATCTGTTGTTTGGCTAATTCTGGACTATCCACTGGGCAATGGACTTGTAAATGAGTACCCCTGAGTTTGGGTTCTTCCACAGGCAGGGGAAGTCTGCAAGACAGGCTGCTGGTGGGCCAGGATGGAAGCAGAACCCTGAGCCTCTGAGCTCTTAGAATGTCTGAGGCAGAAAGTGGGACTGTGTTGTGTGCACTGTAAATAAAGGGGCATGGGTGATTGCAACCAAAGAAGGCATGGTGAGTCCTTGGGGGCCAGGGGGAGTGGACCCTGTGGAGGAAAACAGAGGCCCTGTCCACCCAGCCTGTTACAGGGTGGCTATACTGTATAATGGGCACTAGGGCAGCAGAGGGTGGGAGTGGGGAAGTGAATATATTTGAAACACACTGCCTGATGGGTGCATGTGTGTGTATCCTCTCTGGTCTCTCTAATTATCTATCTGTCCATCTAACTGTCCACCTAGTTATTTGTCTGGAGAATCATCTGCCAATCCACCTACATGTCCATCTTGCTCTCTATCTGTCCAGCAAGGTGCCTGTCCATCTTTCTCCTGCTGCTTCTTGTCCACCCAATTATCTATCCATTTGTCTGACTGCCCATGCACACTTCTAGAGAGACAAGGTGGGTGAGGTAATATTTTTCATGGGACCAACTTCTGTTGCTGAGAGACACAAGCTTTCACGCTTACATAGAGCTCTTCTTCAGGTCTGGGAAACTCACCCATATTTCAAGGGACCGTGTATTAACTACTTACACTAAACAATCTGTTCACACTTTGTATCTAGCAGTGACACTGAGTTAGTTTCCCAGAGCTGAAGAAACGCTTTGTGCAAGTGTGAAAGCTTTACTCTTTCACCAACATATGTTGGTGTAATAAAATATATCACCTAACCCATCTTTTCTCTAATATCCTGGGACCAACAACGCTGCAAACATCTACACTTCTGTCAATCTGCCTTGTCATCCAGTCATCATTCATCTGTCTAATCATCTTTTACCCACTTGTTTAATTGTTACATCAACCTGATCTATCTATCCTATCTATCTATCCATCTATCGCTAATGGGCCCATCTCTGTAGAAAGTGGACTTCAATGGGCAGGTTTGCAGTGTCGTTGTAGCCGTATTGGTTCCAGGATATTAGAAAAAGAAGAAGGGTGTGGTAATATATTTTATTGGACCAACTTCTGTTGGTGTAAAAGAGAAGCTTTTGAGCTACTTAATACTTTGCTGCAGTGGGGGATAGTTAATATGACACCAATTTTTAAAAAATGGCTCCAGAGGTGATCCCAGCAATTACAAGCAAATAAGCCTACTTTACTACAAGGCAAATTGGTTGAAACTATAGTAAAGAACAGAATTATCAGACACATTGATTAACACGATTTGTTGGGGGAAGAGTCAACATGGATTTTGTAAAGGGAAATCATACCTCACCAATCTATTAGAATTCTTTGAGGGGGCCAACAAGCATGTGGACAAGGGTAATCCAGTGGATAGGGTGTAGTTGGGTTTTCAGAAAGCCTTTGCGGTCCCTCAGCAAAAGTTCTTGAGCAAATTAGGGAGTGTAGCCGGAAGGTGTGGCCTCCTTTGAAGATTAATGGCGAGGAAGAGCCAAACCCCGCTGGGGGGCAGAGCCCGGGAGCACACCACCACCTGACCGGAAGCAGGCAGGCGGGGCTAGGAGTATAAAAGGCAGGCCTGCCTGGTCAGTCAGGACCCAGTGGTGGAGGGAGAAGACGTCTATCCCTTGGCGCCAGGGCCTGTGCCTGCACCCGACCATTACCTGGAGCAGAGGCTGCCAGAGCTGCCCACTGCCTGGGGCCCTGAGGATGTGGAGGAGCTACCTAAGCCTGGCGAGCTGGAAGAGTCCCCGGGGCCTTGAGACCTGGAGGCCTACCCGAGCTGCTAACCCCCTGCAAGCCAGAGAAGCCCCCAGGGCCCTGTGACCTAGAGAAGCTGCCCTCCACAGACAACTCCGAACAGCTCCCGGACCTGCCGTTGAGTGACGAGGCCAAAGGCTTCTGGAACTTCCTTTGAGCAGAGACGGGGAGCGACTCAAGGGACCAGGTACTCTAGGGAGAGGGTGGGAGGAAGCAGCCCAGGGGCAGCTGACTACAGTCCAGCTGAGCTTACGCTCGCACTGAGTCAGCGCGTTTCAACTGGAGCCCCCCTGACCCAGTGATGGGACACCCCTGTCACTGCCAGAGCCCTCTTCCTACCCCAACCTACGGGTGATCGCCTGCTAAGGGCCAGAACCTGTTCCCTGCTGTCTGCCCCACCCTGCCTAAGGGCCAAGACTTTGGAACTACTTGCTCACCCCTCGGGGGCTAGAGACTGTTTTCCCTGCTGCCGGCTGCCCTGTCTGAAGGCTGGACCTTGGACTAATTCCTCGCCCCTCTGGGGGCTGGAGACTGTTCTCATTTGCTTTGCCCGCCCAACCTAAGGCCTGGGGCTCAGAACTGCCTACTCGTCCTACTAAGGGCCAGAGACTGTTTCCATTGCTGGCCTGCCCTGCATAAGGGTCAGGACCTTGAACTGTGTGCTCATCCTACTAAGGGCCAGAGACTACTTCCCCGTTTGGTTGGTTCGCTCCACCTAAGGGCCAGGGCCTGGACCCGGGGCTCGCCCTAGTAAGGGCCAGAGACCGTCTCTTCTTTATTTGGATTCCCCACAGAGTGAAGAGGGTGGGAGGTGTGGCCTCCCTTGGAGACTGATGGCGAGGGAGGGCCACCGGCCCTGCCCCCAACAGGGATCCTTTACAGGGAGTCATCGGATAAGAGGGAAGGTCCTCTCAAGGAAGAGAAACTGGTTAAAAGACAGGAAACTAAGGGTAGGAATAAAAGGTCAGTTTTCACAATGGAGGGAGGTAAATAGCAAGGTCCCTCAGAGATCTGTCCTTGGTTCAGTGCTGTTCAACATATCTGGTTCAATGATCTGGTAAAAGCGGTAAACAGTGAGCTGGCAAGGTTTACAGATGATACAAAACTACTGAAGATAATTAAATACAAAGCTGATGGCAAAGTGTTACAAAGGGATCTCACAAAACTGGGTGACTTGGTAACAAAATGATAGATAAAATTCAGTACAGATAAATGTAAATTAACGCACATTGGAAAACATCATCCCAACTGTACGTGTAAAATGGTGGGGTCTGAATTGCCATGTACTGTTCAAGAAAGAGATCTTGGGGTCATCATGGATAGTTCTCTGAAAACATCCCCTGAATGTGCAACAGCAGTCAAAAAAGCTAACACAACTGTTAGGAAAGGGACAATAACAATACCACTATGTAAATCCATGGTATGTCCCCACCTTGAATACTGCATGCAGTTTTGGTCTCCCCATTCCAAAAAAGATGCAGTAGAATTGGAAAAGGAACAGAGAAGGAGAACAGAAATGATTAGAGGTATGGAACAGCTTCCATGTGAGGAGAGATTGAAAAGACTGGGACTTTTCAGCTTGGAAAAGAGACAACTACGGGGGGATATAATAGAGGTCTATAAAATCATGAATGGTGAGGAGAAAGTGAATCAGGAAGTACCATTTCCCCCATCACATAACACAAGAACCAGGGGTTGCCCAATTCAATGGATAGGCAGCAGGTTTAAAATTAACAAAAGGAAGTGCTTCTTCACACAGTGCACAGCCAACATGCAGAATGCATTGTCAGGGGATGTCGTGAAGGCCAAAAGTATAACTGGTTTCAAAAAATAATTACATATGTTCATGGAGGATAGGGCTATCAATGGCTATTCGCTAAGATGATCAGGGATGCAACCCCATGCTCTGGGTGTCCCTAAGTCTCTGACTGCCAGAAACTTTGACTCAACAACAGGGGATGGATTATTCAA